>NW_027316604.1:75000-85000 GCF_033978685.3 Nerophis lumbriciformis | reverse complement strand
AAGTGTCATTATTTTAGAGTACCAGGCCTCTATAGAAAAGTTTGGTTTTTTGTCTATGTGTCATCATTTTAGAGTACCAGGCCTCTATAGAAAAGTTTGGTTTTTTGTCTATGTGTCATCATTTTAGAGTACCAGGGCTCTATAGAAAAGTTTGGTAAATTTGACTAAGTGTCTAGGAGCATTTCCCTTTAAGAAGGCCGACCTGCTATGGTTCTCCACCTGGGTACGGAACGCCAAATTAGTCCCTCTCCTCGCTGGAAGTCCAAAAAAAAGGCGTGAATTTGACTAAGTGCCTAGGAGGATGTCACCTTAAGAAGGCCGACCTGCTATGGTTCTCCACCTGGGTACAGAACGCCAAATTAGTCCCTCTCCTCGCTGGAAGTCCAAAAAAAAGGCGTGAATTTGACTAAGTGATGTCCCTTTAAGAAGGCCGACGTGCTATGGTTCTCCACCTGGGTCAGGAAAGCAAAATTGTCCCTCTCCTCGCTGGAAGTCCAAAAAAAAGGCGTGAATTTGACTAAGTGCCTAGGAGGATGTCCCTTTAAGAAGGCCGACGTGCTATGGTTCTCCACCTGGGTCAGGAAAGCAAAATTGTCCCTCTCCTCGCTGGAAGTCCAAAAAAAAGGCGTGAATTTGACTAAGTGCCTAGGAGCATTTCCCTTTAAGAAGGCCGACGTGCTATGGTTCTCCACCTGGGTCAGGAAAGCAAAATTGTCCCTCTCCTCGCTGGAAGTCCAAAAAAAAGGCGTGAATTTGACTAAGTGCCTAGGAGCATTTCCCTTTAAGAAGGCCGACGTGCTATGGTTCTCCACCTGGGTCTGGAACGCCAAATTAGTCCCTCTCCTCGCTGGAAGTCCAAAAAAAAAGGTGTAAATTTGACTAAGTGTCTAGGAGCATTTCCCTTTAAGAAGGCCGACCTGCTATGGTTCTCCACCTGGGTACAGAACGCAAATTAGTCCCTCTCCTCGCTGGAAGTCCCAAAAAAAGGCGGAAATTTGACTAAGTGCCATCATTTTAGAGTACCAGGCCTCTATAGAAAAGTTTGGTTTTTTGTCTATGTGTCATCATTTTAGAGTACCAGGGCTATATAGAAAAGTTTGGTAAATTTGACTAAGTGTCTAGGAGCATTTCCCTTTAAGAAGGCCGACCTGCTATGGTTCTCCACCTGGGTCTGGAACGCCAAATTAGTCCCTCTCCTCGCTGGAAGTCCAAAAAAAAGGCGTGAATTTGACTAAGTGCCTAGGAGGATGTCCCTTTAAGAAGGCCGACGTGCTATGGTTCTCCACCTGGGTCAGGAAAGCAAAATTGTCCCTCTCCTCGCTGGAAGTCCAAAAAAAAGGCGTGAATTTGACTAAGTGCCTAGGAGCATTTCCCTTTAAGAAGGCCGACGTGCTATGGTTCTCCACCTGGGTCAG
This sequence comes from Nerophis lumbriciformis, assembly GCF_033978685.3. Lineage (NCBI taxonomy): Eukaryota > Metazoa > Chordata > Actinopteri > Syngnathiformes > Syngnathidae > Nerophis > Nerophis lumbriciformis. The sequence goes on along the minus strand of NW_027316604.1, from coordinate 83,585 downwards.
GAAAGCAAAATTGTCCCTCTCCTCGCTGGAAGTCCAAAAAAAAGGCGTAAATTTGACTAAGTGCCTAGGAGCATTTCCCTTTAAGAAGGCCGACCTGCTATGGTTCTCCACCTGGGTACGGAACGCCAAATTAGTCCCTCTCCTCGCTGGAAGTCCAAAAAAAAGGCGTGAATTTGACTAAGTGCCTAGGAGGATGTCCCTTTAAGAAGGCCGACGTGCTATGGTTCTCCACCTGGGTCAGGAAAGCAAAATTGTCCCTCTCCTCGCTGGAAGTCCAAAAAAAAGGCGTGAATTTGACTAAGTGCCTAGGAGCATTTCCCTTTAAGAAGGCCGACGTGCTATGGTTCTCCACCTGGGTCAGGAAAGCAAAATTGTCCCTCTCCTCGCTGGAAGTCCAAAAAAAAGGCGTAAATTTGACTAAGTGCCTAGGAGGATGTCCCTTAAAGAAGGCCGACGTGCTATGGTTCTCCACCTGGGTCTGGAACGCCAAATTAGTCCCTCTCCTCGCTGGAAGTCCAAAAAAAAAGGTGTAAATTTGACTAAGTGTCTAGGAGCATTTCCCTTTAAGAAGGCTGACCTGCTATGGTTCTCCACCCGGGTGCGGAAAGCAAAATTAGTCCCTCTCCTCGCTGGAAGTCCAAAAAAAAGGCGGAAATTTGACTAAGTGCCTAGGAGGATGTCCCTTTAAGAAGGCTGACCTGCGATGGTTCTCCACCCGGGTACGGAAAGCAAAATTAGTCCCTCTCCTCGCTGGAAGTCCAAAAAAAAGGCGTAAATTTGACTAAGTGCCTAGGAGCATTTCCCTTTAAGAAGGCCGACCTGCTATGGTTCTCCACCCGGGTCTGGAACGCAAAATTGTCCCTCTCCTCGCTGGAAGTCCAAAAAAAAAGGTGTAAATTTGACTAAGTGTCTAGGAGCATTTCCCTTTAAGAAGGCCGACCTGCTATGGTTCTCCACCCGGGTCCGGAACTCAAAATTAGTCCCTCTCCTAGTTGGAAGTCATCAAAAAAAGGCGGAAATTTGACTAAGTGCCATCATTTTAGAGTACCAGGACTATAGCTGGGGAATTGGAGCCCTCTGGTGGACACTCGCTGCAAATGCACCCTGAATTAAACACATTATTTCCAGTTCTTTTGGGGCCCTATATTCAGACGGTGTGGAGCCCTCCAGTGGACTCCCGCCTCCAATGCACCCCCATAATTATAGACATCACCCCCCAAATTAAAGGCATCATTTCCAGTTCTTTTGGGCCCCTATTTTCAGACGGTTTGGCGTATTTCCTTGACGCCGGGGAGTCCTACAGGTGTTCCCGGGGAATGAGAGGCCTTTTGTGGGCCAGAAAGAGTGGGGAACCCTTGGAGCCCCTATTTTCAGACAGTTTGGCTTATTTCGGTGACGCCGGGGCGTCCATCAGGTCTTCCCGGGGAATGAGAGGCCTTTTGTGGCCATATGTCAACAAAAGAGTGGGGAAATGGAGCCCTCCGGTGGACTCCCGCTGCAAATGCACCCCCCAAATTAAATACATTAATTCCAGGCCTTTTGGGGCCCTATATTCAGACGGTGTGGAGCCCTCCAGTGGACTCCCGCCTCCAATGCACCCCCATAATTATAGACATCACCCCCCAAATTAAAGACATTATTTCCAGTTCTTTTGGGCCCCTATTTTCAGACGGTTTGGCGTATTTCCTTGACGCCGGGGAGTCCTACAGGTGTTCCCGGGGAATGAGAGGCCTTTTGTGGGCCAGAAAGAGTGGGGAACCCTTGGAGCCCCTATTTTCAGACAGTTTGGCTTATTTCGGTGACGCCGGGGCGTCCATCAGGTCTTCCCGGGGAATGAGAGGCCTTTTGGGGCCATACATAGGTCAACAAAAGAGTGGGGAAATGGAGCCCTCCGGTGGACTCCCGCTGCAAATGCACCCCCCAAATTAAATACATTAATTCCAGGCCTTTTGGGGCCCTATATTCAGACGGTGTGGAGCCCTCCAGTGGACTCCCGCCTCCAATGCACCCCCATAATTATAGACATCACCCCCCAAATTAAACACATTATTTCCAGTTCTTTTGGGCCCCTATTTTCAGACGGTTTGGCGTATTTCCTTGACGCCGGGGAGTCCTACAGGTGTTCCCGGGGAATGAGAGGCCTTTTGTGGGCCAGAAAGAGTGGGGAACACTCGGAGCCCCTATTTTCAGACAGTTTGCCGTATTTCGCACAGGGGAAGTGGGGTAGACAAGTGGAGAGTGTCTGGGGAAAAGTCCACAAAATGATCAAAAATCACACCCAGGTACGAGTGCCACAAGTCCCGCCGCGTCCCACCCGAGTCCGAGGTGCCCCCCACATGCCCAAAACGCACCCAGCAAAGGCGCACTGTGATTGGGAAGAAAAGTTGGAAAAGTGGGCAAAAGTCCGGAAAAATGACCAAAAACCACACCCAGGTTAGAGCCCCACACGTCCTGCAGTCGCACCCGAGTCCTGGGATGCCCAACATGTCCAAAAAAATAAAAAAAAGCCCAAAAAATCAAAAAAATCCCCGGGCCGTATCTTGGACGCCGGCGTACCGCGTTCGGCCCTCGTGCCGTAGTTTGGCGACCGATTGTAAAAATTTGCCGCGACCGGCTAGTTTTTTTCCTTGGAGTAAATAGAGAGTAGATCCAGCAGAAAATATGCACTATAAACAAAGAGAGGGAGTTTGGAGGGGGGCAAAAACGCCCTCTTGGAACTTTTGCAGCAGCACACATCAAACTAGCGGGGAGAAGGCATGCATAGCAAAAGTCCACGAAATGATCAAAAATCACACCCAGGTTCGAGTCCCACAAGTCCCGCCGCGTTCCACCAGTGTGCCTGACATGTCCACAACGCACCCAGCAAAGGCGCACTGTGATTGGGAAGAAAAGTTGGGAAAGTGGGCAAAAGTCCCGAATTTGGTCCAAAATCACACCCAGGTTCGAGTCCCACAAGTCCCGCCGCGTTCCACCAGGGTTCCGGGGTGCCTACAATGTCCACAACGCACCCAGCAAAGGCGCACTGTGATTGGGAAGAAAAGTAGGGAAAGTGGGCAAAAGTCCCGAATTTGGTCCAAAATCACACCCAGGTTCGAGTCCCACAAGTCCCGCCGCGTTCCACCAGGGTTCCGGGGTGCCTACAATGTCCACAACGCACCCAGCAAAGGCGCACTGTGATTGGGAAGAAAAGTTGGGAAAGTGGGCAAAAGTCCCGAATTTGGTCCAAAATCACACCCAGGTTCGAGTCCCACAAGTCCCGCCGCGTTCCACCAGGGTTCCGGGGTGCCTACAATGTCCACAACGCACCCAGCAAAGGCGCACTGTGATTGGGAAGAAAAGTAGGGAAAGTGGGCAAAAGTCCCGAATTTGGTCCAAAATCACACCCAGGTTCGAGTCCCACAAGTCCCGCCGCGTTCCACCAGGGTTCCGGGGTGCCTACAATGTCCACAACGCACCCAGCAAAGGCGCACTGTGATTGGGAAGAAAAGTTGGGAAAGTGGGCAAAAGTCCCGAATTTGGTCCAAAATCACACCCAGGTTCGAGTCCCACAAGTCCCGCCGCGTTCCACCAGGGTTCCGGGGTGCCTACAATGTCCACAACTTACCCAGCAAAGGCGCACTGTGATTGGGAAGAAAAGTAGGGAAAGTGGGCAAAAGTCCCGAATTTGGTCCAAAATCACACCCAGGTTCGAGTCCCACAAGTCCCGCCGCGTTCCACCAGGGTTCCGGGGTGCCTACAATGTCCACAACTTACCCAGCAAAGGCGCACTGTGATTGGGAAGAAAAGTTGGGAAAGTGGGCAAAAGTCCCGAATTTGGTCCAAAATCACACCCAGGTTCGAGTCCCACAAGTCCCGCCGCGTTCCACCAGGGTTCCGGGGTGCCTACAATGTCCACAACGCACCCAGCAAAGGCGCACTGTGATTGGGAAGAAAAGTTGGGAAAGTGGGCAAAAGTCCCGAATTTGGTCCAAAATCACACCCAGGTTCGAGTCCCACAAGTCCCGCCGCGTTCCACCAGGGTTCCGGGGTGCCTACAATGTCCACAACGCACCCAGCAAAGGCGCACTGTGATTGGGAAGAAAAGTAGGGAAAGTGGGCAAAAGTCCCGAATTTGGTCCAAAATCACACCCAGGTTCGAGTCCCACAAGTCCCGCCGCGTTCCACCAGGGTTCCGGGGTGCCTACAATGTCCACAACGCACCCAGCAAAGGCGCACTGTGATTGGGAAGAAAAGTTGGGAAAGTGGGCAAAAGTCCCGAATTTGGTCCAAAATCACACCCAGGTTCGAGTCCCACAAGTCCCGCCGCGTTCCACCAGGGTTCCGGGGTGCCTACAATGTCCACAACGCACCCAGCAAAGGCGCACTGTGATTGGGAAGAAAAGTTGGGAAAGTGGGCAAAAGTCCCGAATTTGGTCCAAAATCACACCCAGGTTCGAGTCCCACAAGTCCCGCCGCGTTCCACCAGGGTTCCGGGGTGCCTACAATGTCCACAACGCACCCAGCAAAGGCGCACTGTGATTGGGAAGAAAAGTTGGGAAAGTGGGCAAAAGTCCCGAATTTGGTCCAAAATCACACCCAGGTTCGAGTCCCACAAGTCCCGCCGCGTTCCACCAGGGTTCCGGGGTGCCTACAATGTCCACAACGCACCCAGCAAAGGCGCACTGTGATTGGGAAGAAAAGTTGGGAAAGTGGGCAAAAGTCCCGAATTTGGTCCAAAATCACACCCAGGTTCGAGTCCCACAAGTCCCGCCGCGTTCCACCAGTGTCTCGGGGTGCCTACAAGGTCCACAACGCACCCAGCAAAGGCGCACTGTGATTGGGAAGAAAAGTTGGGAAAGTGGGCAAAAGTCCCGAATTTGGTCCAAAATCACACCCAGGTTCGAGTCCCACAAGTCCCGCCGCGTTCCACCAGGGTTCCGGGGTGCCTACAATGTCCACAACTTACCCAGCAAAGGCGCACTGTGATTGGGAAGAAAAGTTGGGAAAGTGGGCAAAAGTCCCGAATTTGGTCCAAAATCACACCCAGGTTCGAGTCCCACAAGTCCCGCCGCGTTCCACCAGTGTCTCGGGGTGCCTACAATGTCCACAACACACCCAGCAAAGGCGCACTGTGATTGGGAAGAAAAGTTGGGAAAGTGGGCAAAAGTCCCGAATTTGGTCCAAAATCACACCCAGGTTCGAGTCCCACAAGTCCCGCCGCGTTCCACCAGTGTCTCGGGGTGCCTACAATGTCCACAACACACCCAGCAAAGGTGCACTGTGAGTGGGCAAGAAAAGTTGGGAAAGTGGGCAAAAGTCCCGAATTTGGTCCAAAATCACACCCAGGTTCGAGTCCCACAAGTCCCGCCGCGTTCCACCAGTGTCTCGGGGTGCCTACAATGTCCACAACGCACCCAGCAAAGGCGCACTGTGATTGGGAAGAAAAGTTGGGAAAGTGGGCAAAAGTCCCGAATTTGGTCCAAAATCACACCCAGGTTCGAGTCCCACAAGTCCCGCCGCGTTCCACCAGTGTCTCGGGGTGCCTACAATGTCCACAACACACCCAGCAAAGGCGCACTGTGATTGGGAAGAAAAGTTGGGAAAGTGGGCAAAAGTCCCGAATTTGGTCCAAAATCACACCCAGGTTCGAGTCCCACAAGTCCCGCCGCGTTCCACCAGTGTCTCGGGGTGCCTACAATGTCCACAACACACCCAGCAAAGGTGCACTGTGAGTGGGCAAGAAAAGTTGGGAAAGTGGGCAAAAGTCCCGAATTTGGTCCAAAATCACACCCAGGTTCGAGTCCCACAAGTCCCGCCGCGTTCCACCAGTGTCTCGGGGTGCCTACAATGTCCACAACGCACCCAGCAAAGGCGCACTGTGATTGGGAAGAAAAGTTGGGAAAGTGGGCAAAAGTCCCGAATTTGGTCCAAAATCACACCCAGGTTCGAGTCCCACAAGTCCCGCCGCGTTCCACCAGGGTTCCGGGGTGCCTACAATGTCCACAACGCACCCAGCAAAGGCGCACTGTGATTGGGAAGAAAAGTTGGGAAAGTGGGCAAAAGTCCCGAATTTTATCCAAAATTATACCCAGGTTCGAGTCCCACAAGTCCCGCCGCGTTCCACCAGTGTCTCGGGGTGCCTACAATGTCCACAACTTACCCAGCAAAGGTGCACTGTGATTGGGAAGAAAAGTTGGGAAAGTGGGCAAAAGTCCCGAATTTGGTCCAAAATCACACCCAGGTTCGAGTCCCACAAGTCCCGCCGCGTTCCACCAGGGTTCCGGGGTGCCTACAATGTCCACAACGCACCCAGCAAAGGCGCACTGTGATTGGGAAGAAAAGTTGGGAAAGTGGGCAAAAGTCCCGAATTTGGTCCAAAATCACACCCAGGTTCGAGTCCCACAAGTCCCGCCGCGTTCCACCAGGGTTCCGGGGTGCCTACAATGTCCACAACGCACCCAGCAAAGGCGCACTGTGATTGGGAAGAAAAGTTGGGAAAGTGGGCAAAAGTCCCGAATTTGATCCAAAATTATGCCCGGGTTGGAGTACCACGAGTCCGGCCGCGTTCCACCGGTGTCCCGGGGGGTGCCTGGCATGTCCACAACTTACCCAGCAAAGGCGCACTGTGATTGGGAAGAAAAGTTGGGAAAGTGGGCAAAAGTCCCGAATTTGATCCAAAATTATGCCCGGGTTGGAGTACCACGAGTCCGGCCGCGTTCCACCGGTGTCCCGGGGGTGCCTGGCATGTCCACAACTTACCCAGCAAAGGCGCACTGTGATTGGGAAGAAAAGTTGGGAAAGTGGGCAAAAGTCCCGAATTTGATCCAATATTATGCCCGGGTTGGAGTACCACGAGTCCGGCCGCGTTCCACCGGTGTCCCGGGGGTGCCTGCCATGTCCACAACTTACCCAGCAAAGGCGCACTGTGATTCGGAAGAAAAGTTGGGAAAGTGGGGAAAAAAAGGACCGGGAAATATCCAAAATTATGCCCGGGTTGGAGTACCACGAGTCCGGCCGCGTTCCACCGATGTCCCGGGGGTGCCTGGCACGTCCACAACTTACCCAGCAAAGGCGCACTGTCAGTGGGGAAGACCAAACATGTCTCGGATGCTTTCCAAGTACCTTAACGAGAGAGGCTAAAAAGCACCTGTTTTTACCTTCTCTCGTTGTTGTACTTAGAAAAAAAACGAGAAAATAAAAAATCTGGGTTTTTTTCTAAGTACCTTAACGAGAGAGGCTAAAAAAAACCATTTTTTACCTTCTCTCGTTGTTGTACTTAGAAAAAAAACGAGAAAAAAAATTTTCCCCATTCATTTCAATGGGAGTTCATTTTTTTTTTGGGATTTTTTCTAAGTACCTTAACGAGAGAGGCTTAATTTTTCACCTACTTTTTACCTTCTCTCGATTTTTCGTTTTTTACCTGGTCGACCAAAACACCTCCATCTCGTTACTATGTGCACCATGTCTGACAGGCTGAAATCACAGGGAACGCGTCCGAGTCAAAGTGAGCTATTTTCGGACACAAATATGGTGTTTTTCCCCTCTATCCTCTGGTCCTTTTTTCAAACTGATCTTCCAGCATCTGAGCGACAGGGGCTCATGCAGACACCTGTGTCCGCCCGAGGGGCGCCTTCCCGGACACATATATGGTGCTTCCCCCCTCTTTACCCCGGTCCTTTTTCAAACTGATCTTCCAGCATCTGAGCGACAGGGGCTCATGCAGACACCTGTGTCCGCCCGAGGGGCGCCTTCCCGGACACATATATGGTGCTTCCCCCCTCTTTACCCCGGTCCTTTTTCAAACTGATCTTCCAGCATCTGAGCGACAGGGGCTCATGCAGACACCTGTGTCCGCCCGAGGGGCGCCTTCCCGGACACATATATGGTGCTTCCCCCCTCTTTACCCCGGTCCTTTTTCAAACTGATCTTCCAGCATCTGAGCGACAGGGGCTCATGCAGACACCTGTGTCCGCCCGAGGGGCGCCTTCCCGGACACATATATGGTGCTTCCCCCCTCTTTACCCCGGTCCTTTTTCAAACTGCTCTTCCAGCTTCTGAGCGACAGGGGCTCATGCAGACACCTGTGTCCGCCTAAGGGGCGCTATCTCGGACACATTTTCAACTTTTCCCGCATGAATGAAATCCTGGAACTGATTCCACCCAGGTACTTAGGGCTTCCAGGGCTTGAGCGACAGGGGCTCTGTCCGGAGCGTGTGTCCGCCTAGGGGGCGCTATCTCGGACACATTTTCAACTTTTCCCGCATGAATGAAATCCTGGAACTGATTCCACCCAGGTACTTAGGACTTCCAGGGCTTGAGCGACAGGGGCTCTGTCCGGAGCGTGTGTCCGCCTAGGGGGCGCTGTCCCGGACACATTTTCAACTTTTCCCGCATGAATGAAATCCTGGAACTGATTCCACCCAGGTATTTAGGACTTCCAGGGCTTGAGCGACAGGGGCTCTGTCCGGAGCGTGTGTCCGCCTAGGGGGCGCTGTCTCGGACACATTTTCAACTTTTCCCGCATGAATGAAATCCTGGAACTGATTCCACCCAGGTACTTGGTGCTTCCAGGGCTCGAGCGACAGGGGCTCGGTCCGGAGCGCGCG
>NW_027316604.1:52500-65000 GCF_033978685.3 Nerophis lumbriciformis | reverse complement strand
ATTAGTCCCTCTCCTAGTTGGAAGTCATCAAAAAAAGGCGGAAATTTGACTAAGTGCCATCATTTTAGAGTACCAGGACTATAGCTGGGGAATTGGAGCCCTCTGGTGGACACTCGCTGCAAATGCACCCTGAATTAAACACATTATTTCCAGTTCTTTTGGGGCCCTATTTTCAGGCGTAAATTTGACTAAGTGTCTAGGGGCATGTCCCTTTAAGAAGGCCGACCTGCTATGGTTCTCCACCTGGGTCTGGAACGCCAAATTAGTCCCTCTCCTCGCTGGAAGTCCAAAAAAAAGGCGTGAATTTGACTAAGTGCCTAGGAGGATGTCCCTTTAAGAAGGCCGACGTGCTATGGTTCTCCACCTGGGTCAGGAAAGCAAAATTGTCCCTCTCCTCGCTGGAAGTCCAAAAAAAAGGCGTGAATTTGACTAAGTGCCTAGGAGGATGTCCCTTTAAGAAGGCCGACGTGCTATGGTTCTCCACCTGGGTCAGGAAAGCAAAATTGTCCCTCTCCTCGCTGGAAGTCCAAAAAAAAGGCGTGAATTTGACTAAGTGCCTAGGAGCATTTCCCTTTAAGAAGGCCGACGTGCTATGGTTCTCCACCTGGGTCAGGAAAGCAAAATTGTCCCTCTCCTCGCTGGAAGTCCAAAAAAAAGGCGTGAATTTGACTAAGTGCCTAGGAGCATTTCCCTTTAAGAAGGCCGACGTGCTATGGTTCTCCACCTGGGTCTGGAACGCCAAATTAGTCCCTCTCCTCGCTGGAAGTCCAAAAAAAAAGGTGTAAATTTGACTAAGTGTCTAGGAGCATTTCCCTTTAAGAAGGCCGACCTGCTATGGTTCTCCACCTGGGTACAGAACGCAAATTAGTCCCTCTCCTCGCTGGAAGTCCCAAAAAAAGGCGGAAATTTGACTAAGTGCCATCATTTTAGAGTACCAGGCCTCTATAGAAAAGTTTGGTTTTTTGTCTATGTGTCATCATTTTAGAGTACCAGGGCTATATAGAAAAGTTTGGTAAATTTGACTAAGTGTCTAGGAGCATTTCCCTTTAAGAAGGCCGACCTGCTATGGTTCTCCACCTGGGTCTGGAACGCCAAATTAGTCCCTCTCCTCGCTGGAAGTCCAAAAAAAAGGCGTGAATTTGACTAAGTGCCTAGGAGGATGTCCCTTTAAGAAGGCCGACGTGCTATGGTTCTCCACCTGGGTCAGGAAAGCAAAATTGTCCCTCTCCTCGCTGGAAGTCCAAAAAAAAGGCGTGAATTTGACTAAGTGCCTAGGAGCATTTCCCTTTAAGAAGGCCGACGTGCTATGGTTCTCCACCTGGGTCAGGAAAGCAAAATTGTCCCTCTCCTCGCTGGAAGTCCAAAAAAAAGGCGTAAATTTGACTAAGTGCCTAGGAGCATTTCCCTTTAAGAAGGCCGACCTGCTATGGTTCTCCACCTGGGTACGGAACGCCAAATTAGTCCCTCTCCTCGCTGGAAGTCCAAAAAAAAGGCGTGAATTTGACTAAGTGCCTAGGAGGATGTCCCTTTAAGAAGGCCGACGTGCTATGGTTCTCCACCTGGGTCAGGAAAGCAAAATTGTCCCTCTCCTCGCTGGAAGTCCAAAAAAAAGGCGTGAATTTGACTAAGTGCCTAGGAGCATTTCCCTTTAAGAAGGCCGACGTGCTATGGTTCTCCACCTGGGTCAGGAAAGCAAAATTGTCCCTCTCCTCGCTGGAAGTCCAAAAAAAAGGCGTAAATTTGACTAAGTGCCTAGGAGGATGTCCCTTAAAGAAGGCCGACGTGCTATGGTTCTCCACCTGGGTCTGGAACGCCAAATTAGTCCCTCTCCTCGCTGGAAGTCCAAAAAAAAAGGTGTAAATTTGACTAAGTGTCTAGGAGCATTTCCCTTTAAGAAGGCTGACCTGCTATGGTTCTCCACCCGGGTGCGGAAAGCAAAATTAGTCCCTCTCCTCGCTGGAAGTCCAAAAAAAAGGCGGAAATTTGACTAAGTGCCTAGGAGGATGTCCCTTTAAGAAGGCTGACCTGCGATGGTTCTCCACCCGGGTACGGAAAGCAAAATTAGTCCCTCTCCTCGCTGGAAGTCCAAAAAAAAGGCGTAAATTTGACTAAGTGCCTAGGAGCATTTCCCTTTAAGAAGGCCGACCTGCTATGGTTCTCCACCCGGGTCTGGAACGCAAAATTGTCCCTCTCCTCGCTGGAAGTCCAAAAAAAAAGGTGTAAATTTGACTAAGTGTCTAGGAGCATTTCCCTTTAAGAAGGCCGACCTGCTATGGTTCTCCACCCGGGTCCGGAACTCAAAATTAGTCCCTCTCCTAGTTGGAAGTCATCAAAAAAAGGCGGAAATTTGACTAAGTGCCATCATTTTAGAGTACCAGGACTATAGCTGGGGAATTGGAGCCCTCTGGTGGACACTCGCTGCAAATGCACCCTGAATTAAACACATTATTTCCAGTTCTTTTGGGGCCCTATATTCAGACGGTGTGGAGCCCTCCAGTGGACTCCCGCCTCCAATGCACCCCCATAATTATAGACATCACCCCCCAAATTAAAGGCATCATTTCCAGTTCTTTTGGGCCCCTATTTTCAGACGGTTTGGCGTATTTCCTTGACGCCGGGGAGTCCTACAGGTGTTCCCGGGGAATGAGAGGCCTTTTGTGGGCCAGAAAGAGTGGGGAACCCTTGGAGCCCCTATTTTCAGACAGTTTGGCTTATTTCGGTGACGCCGGGGCGTCCATCAGGTCTTCCCGGGGAATGAGAGGCCTTTTGTGGCCATATGTCAACAAAAGAGTGGGGAAATGGAGCCCTCCGGTGGACTCCCGCTGCAAATGCACCCCCCAAATTAAATACATTAATTCCAGGCCTTTTGGGGCCCTATATTCAGACGGTGTGGAGCCCTCCAGTGGACTCCCGCCTCCAATGCACCCCCATAATTATAGACATCACCCCCCAAATTAAAGACATTATTTCCAGTTCTTTTGGGCCCCTATTTTCAGACGGTTTGGCGTATTTCCTTGACGCCGGGGAGTCCTACAGGTGTTCCCGGGGAATGAGAGGCCTTTTGTGGGCCAGAAAGAGTGGGGAACCCTTGGAGCCCCTATTTTCAGACAGTTTGGCTTATTTCGGTGACGCCGGGGCGTCCATCAGGTCTTCCCGGGGAATGAGAGGCCTTTTGGGGCCATACATAGGTCAACAAAAGAGTGGGGAAATGGAGCCCTCCGGTGGACTCCCGCTGCAAATGCACCCCCCAAATTAAATACATTAATTCCAGGCCTTTTGGGGCCCTATATTCAGACGGTGTGGAGCCCTCCAGTGGACTCCCGCCTCCAATGCACCCCCATAATTATAGACATCACCCCCCAAATTAAACACATTATTTCCAGTTCTTTTGGGCCCCTATTTTCAGACGGTTTGGCGTATTTCCTTGACGCCGGGGAGTCCTACAGGTGTTCCCGGGGAATGAGAGGCCTTTTGTGGGCCAGAAAGAGTGGGGAACACTCGGAGCCCCTATTTTCAGACAGTTTGCCGTATTTCGCACAGGGGAAGTGGGGTAGACAAGTGGAGAGTGTCTGGGGAAAAGTCCACAAAATGATCAAAAATCACACCCAGGTACGAGTGCCACAAGTCCCGCCGCGTCCCACCCGAGTCCGAGGTGCCCCCCACATGCCCAAAACGCACCCAGCAAAGGCGCACTGTGATTGGGAAGAAAAGTTGGAAAAGTGGGCAAAAGTCCGGAAAAATGACCAAAAACCACACCCAGGTTAGAGCCCCACACGTCCTGCAGTCGCACCCGAGTCCTGGGATGCCCAACATGTCCAAAAAAATCAAAAAAAGCCCAAAAAATCAAAAAAATCCCCGGGCCGTATCTTGGACGCCGGCGTACCGCGTTCGGCCCTCGTGCCGTAGTTTGGCGACCGATTGTAAAAATTTGCCGCGACCGGCTAGTTTTTTTCCTTGGAGTAAATAGAGAGTAGATCCAGCAGAAAATATGCACTATAAACAAAGAGAGGGGGTTTGGAGGGGGGCAAAAACGCCCTCTTGGAACTTTTGCAGCAGCACACATCAAACTAGCGGGGAGAAGGCATGCATAGCAAAAGGCCACGAAATGATCCAAAATCACACCCAGGTTCGAGTCCCACAAGTCCCGCCGCGTTCCACCAGGGTTCCGGGGTGCCTGACATGTCCACAACTTACCCAGCAAAGGCGCACTGTGATTGGGAAGAAAAGTTGGGAAAGTGGGCAAAAGTCCCGAATTTGGTCCAAAATCACACCCAGGTTCGAGTCCCACAAGTCCCGCCGCGTTCCACCAGGGTTCCGGGGTGCCTACAATGTCCACAACGCACCCAGCAAAGGCGCACTGTGATTGGGAAGAAAAGTTGGGAAAGTGGGCAAAAGTCCCGAATTTGGTCCAAAATCACACCCAGGTTCGAGTCCCACAAGTCCCGCCGCGTTCCACCAGGGTTCCGGGGTGCCTACAATGTCCACAACTTACCCAGCAAAGGCGCACTGTGATTGGGAAGAAAAGTTGGGAAAGTGGGCAAAAGTCCCGAATTTGGTCCAAAATCACACCCAGGTTCGAGTCCCACAAGTCCCGCCGCGTTCCACCAGGGTTCCGGGGTGCCTACAATGTCCACAACTTACCCAGCAAAGGCGCACTGTGATTGGGAAGAAAAGTTGGGAAAGTGGGCAAAAGTCCCGAATTTGGTCCAAAATCACACCCAGGTTCGAGTCCCACAAGTCCCGCCGCGTTCCACCAGGGTTCCGGGGTGCCTGGCATGTCCACAACGCACCCAGCAAAGGCGCACTGTGATTGGGAAGAAAAGTTGGGAAAGTGGGCAAAAGTCCCGAATTTGGTCCAAAATCACACCCAGGTTCGAGTCCCACAAGTCCCGCCGCGTTCCACCAGGGTTCCGGGGTGCCTACAATGTCCACAACGCACCCAGCAAAGGCGCACTGTGATTGGGAAGAAAAGTTGGGAAAGTGGGCAAAAGTCCCGAATTTGGTCCAAAATCACACCCAGGTTCGAGTCCCACAAGTCCCGCCGCGTTCCACCAGTGTCTCGGGGTGCCTACAATGTCCACAACGCACCCAGCAAAGGCGCACTGTGATTGGGAAGAAAAGTTGGGAAAGTGGGCAAAAGTCCCGAATTTGGTCCAAAATCACACCCAGGTTCGAGTCCCGCAAGTCCCGCCGCGTTCCACCAGGGTTCCGGGGTGCCTACAATGTCCACAACGCACCCAGCAAAGGCGCACTGTGATTGGGAAGAAAAGTTGGGAAAGTGGGCAAAAGTCCCGAATTTGGTCCAAAATCACACCCAGGTTCGAGTCCCACAAGTCCCGCCGCGTTCCACCAGGGTTCCGGGGTGCCTACAATGTCCACAACTTACCCAGCAAAGGTGCACTGTGATTGGGAAGAAAAGTTGGGAAAGTGGGCAAAAGTCCCGAATTTGGTCCAAAATCACACCCAGGTTCGAGTCCCACAAGTCCCGCCGCGTTCCACCGGTGTCCCGGGGGTGCCTGGCATGTCCACAACTTACCCAGCAAAGGCGCACTGTGATTGGGAAGAAAAGTTGGGAAAGTGGGCAAAAGTCCCGAATTTGGTCCAAAATCCCACCCAGGTTCGAGTCCCACAAGTCCCGCCGCGTTCCACCAGGGTTCCGGGGTGCCTACAATGTCCACAACTTACCCAGCAAAGGCGCACTGTGATTGGGAAGAAAAGTTGGGAAAGTGGGCAAAAGTCCCGAATTTGGACCAAAATCACACCCAGGTTCGAGTCCCACAAGTCCCGCCGCGTTCCACCAGTGTTCCGGGGTGCCTACAATGTCCACAACGCACCCAGCAAAGGCGCACTGTGATTGGGAAGAAAAGTTGGGAAAGTGGGCAAAAGTCCCGAATTTGGTCCAAAATCACACCCAGGTTCGAGTCCCACAAGTCCCGCCGCGTTCCACCAGTGTTCCGGGGTGCCTGACATGTCCAAGACGCACCCAGCAAAGGCGCACTGTGATTGGGAAGAAAAGTTGGGAAAGTGGGCAAAAGTCCCGAATTTGGTCCAAAATCACACCCAGGTTCGAGTCCCACAAGTCCCGCCGCGTTCCACCAGTGTCTCGGGGTGCCTACAATGTCCACAACGCACCCAGCAAAGGCGCACTGTGATTGGGAAGAAAAGTTGGGAAAGTGGGCAAAAGTCCCGAATTTGGTCCAAAATCACACCCAGGTTCGAGTCCCACAAGTCCCGCCGCGTTCCACCAGTGTCTCGGGGTGCCTACAATGTCCACAACGCACCCAGCAAAGGCGCACTGTGATTGGGAAGAAAAGTTGGGAAAGTGGGCAAAAGTCCCGAATTTGGTCCAAAATCACACCCAGGTTCGAGTCCCACAAGTCCCGCCGCGTTCCACCAGGGTTCCGGGGTGCCTACAATGTCCACAACGCACCCAGCAAAGGCGCACTGTGATTGGGAAGAAAAGTTGGGAAAGTGGGCAAAAGTCCCGAATTTGGTCCAAAATCACACCCAGGTTCGAGTCCCACAAGTCCCGCCGCGTTCCACCAGGGTTCCGGGGTGCCTACAATGTCCACGACGCACCCAGCAAAGGCGCACTGTGATTGGGAAGAAAAGTTGGGAAAGTGGGCAAAAGTCCCGAATTTGGTCCAAAATCACACCCAGGTTCGAGTCCCACAAGTCCCGCCGCGTTCCACCAGGGTTCCGGGGTGCCTGACATGTCCACGACGCACCCAGCAAAGGCGCACTGTGATTGGGAAGAAAAGTTGGGGAAAGTGGGCAAAAGTCCCGAATTTGGTCCAAAATCACACCCAGGTTCGAGTCCCACAAGTCCCGCCGCGTTCCACCAGGGTTCCGGGGTGCCTACAATGTCCACAACGCACCCAGCAAAGGCGCACTGTGAGTGGGAAGAAAAGTTGGGAAAGTAGGCAAAAGTCCCGAATTTGGTCCAAAATCACACCCAGGTTCGAGTCCCACAAGTCCCGCCGCGTTCCACCAGTGTCTCGGGGTGCCTACAATGTCCACAACGCACCCAGCAAAGGCGCACTGTGATTGGGAAGAAAAGTTGGGAAAGTGGGCAAAAGTCCCGAATTTGGTCCAAAATCACACCCAGGTTCGAGTCCCACAAGTCCCGCCGCGTTCCACCAGTGTCTCGGGGTGCCTACAATGTCCACAACGCACCCAGCAAAGGCGCACTGTGATTGGGAAGAAAAGTTGGGAAAGTGGGCAAAAGTCCCGAATTTGGTCCAAAATCACACCCAGGTTCGAGTCCCACAAGTCCCGCCGCGTTCCACCAGTGTCTCGGGGTGCCTACAATGTCCACAACGCACCCAGCAAAGGCGCACTGTGATTGGGAAGAAAAGTTGGGAAAGTGGGCAAAAGTCCCGAATTTGGTCCAAAATCACACCCAGGTTCGAGTCCCACAAGTCCCGCCGCGTTCCACCAGTGTCTCGGGGTGCCTACAATGTCCACGACGCACCCAGCAAAGGTGCACTGTGATTGGGAAGAAAAGTTGGGAAAGTGGGCAAAAGTCCCGAATTTGGTCCAAAATCACACCCAGGTTCGAGTCCCACAAGTCCCGCCGCGTTCCACCAGTGTCTCGGGGTGCCTACAATGTCCACAACGCACCCAGCAAAGGCGCACTGTGATTGGGAAGAAAAGTTGGGAAAGTGGGCAAAAGTCCCGAATTTGGTCCAAAATCACACCCAGGTTCGAGTCCCACAAGTCCCGCCGCGTTCCACCAGTGTCTCGGGGTGCCTACAATGTCCACAACGCACCCAGCAAAGGCGCACTGTGATTGGGAAGAAAAGTTGGGAAAGTGGGCAAAAGTCCCGAATTGGGTCCAAAATCACACCCAGGTTCGAGTCCCACAAGTCCCGCCGCGTTCCACCAGGGTTCCGGGGTGCCTACAATGTCCACAACGCACCCAGCAAAGGCGCACTGTGATTGGGAAGAAAAGTTGGGAAAGTGGGCAAAAGTCCCGAATTTGGTCCAAAATCACACCCAGGTTCGAGTCCCACAAGTCCCGCCGCGTTCCACCAGGGTTCCGGGGTGCCTACAATGTCCACAACGCACCCAGCAAAGGCGCACTGTGAGTGGGAAGAAAAGTTGGGAAAGTGGGCAAAAGTCCCGAATTTGGTCCTAAATCACACCCAGGTTCGAGTCCCACAAGTCCCGCCGCGTTCCACCAGTGTCTCGGGGTGCCTACAATGTCCACGACGCACCCAGCAAAGGCGCACTGTGATTGGGAAGAAAAGTTGGGAAAGTGGGCAAAAGTCCCGAATTTGGTCCAAAATCACACCCAGGTTCGAGTCCCACAAGTCCCGCCGCGTTCCACCAGGGTTCCGGGGTGCCTACAATGTCCACGACGCACCCAGCAAAGGCGCACTGTGATTGGGAAGAAAAGTTGGGAAAGTGGGCAAAAGTCCCGAATTTGGTCCAAAAGCACACCCAGGTTCGAGTCCCACAAGTCCCGCCGCGTTCCACCAGGGTTCCGGGGTGCCTGACATGTCCACGACGCACCCAGCAAAGGCGCACTGTGATTGGGAAGAAAAGTTGGGAAAGTGGGCAAAAGTCCCGAATTTGGTCCAAAATCACACCCAGGTTCGAGTCCCACAAGTCCCGCCGCGTTCCACCAGGGTTCCGGGGTGCCTACAATGTCCACAACTCACCCAGCAAAGGCGCACTGTGATTGGGAAGAAAAGTTGGGAAAGTGGGCAAAAGTCCCGAATTTGGTCCAAAATCACACCCAGGTTCGAGTCCCACAAGTCCCGCCGCGTTCCACCAGGGTTCCGGGGTGCCTACAATGTCCACAACGCACCCAGCAAAGGCGCACTGTGATTGGGAAGAAAAGTTGGGAAAGTGGGCAAAAGTCCCGAATTTGGTCCAAAATCACACCCAGGTTCGAGTCCCACAAGTCCCGCCGCGTTCCACCAGGGTTCCGGGGTGCCTACAATGTCCACGACGCACCCAGCAAAGGCGCACTGTGATTGGGAAGAAAAGTTGGGAAAGTGGGCAAAAGTCCCGAATTTGGTCCAAAATCACACCCAGGTTCGAGTCCCACAAGTCCCGCCGCGTTCCACCAGTGTCTCGGGGTGCCTACAATGTCCACAACGCACCCAGCAAAGGCGCACTGTGATTGGGAAGAAAAGTTGGGAAAGTGGGCAAAAGTCCCGAATTTGGTCCAAAATCACACCCAGGTTCGAGTCCCACAAGTCCCGCCGCGTTCCACCAGGGTTCCGGGGTGCCTACAATGTCCACGACGCACCCAGCAAAGGCGCACTGTGATTGGGAAGAAAAGTTGGGAAAGTGGGCAAAAGTCCCGAATTTGGTCCAAAATCACACCCAGGTTCGAGTCCCACAAGTCCCGCCGCGTTCCACCAGTGTCTCGGGGTGCCTACAATGTCCACGACGCACCCAGCAAAGGCGCACTGTGATTGGGAAGAAAAGTTGGGAAAGTGGGCAAAAGTCCCGAATTTGGTCCAAAGTCACACCCAGGTTCGAGTCCCACAAGTCCCGCCGCGTTCCACCAGGGTTCCGGGGTGCCTACAATGTCCACAACTTACCCAGCAAAGGCGCACTGTGATTGGGAAGAAAAGTTGGGAAAGTGGGCAAAAGTCCCGAATTTGGTCCAAAATTATGCCCGGGTTGGAGTACCACGAGTCCGGCCGCGTTCCACCGGTGTCCCGGGGGTGCCTGGCATGTCCACAACTTACCCAGCAAAGGCGCACTGTGATTGGGAAGAAAAGTTGGGAAAGTGGGCAAAAGTCCCGAATTTGATCCAAAATTATGCCCGGGTTGGAGTACCACGAGTCCGGCCGCGTTCCACCGGTGTCCCGGGGGTGCCTGGCATGTCCACAACTTACCCAGCAAAGGCGCACTGTGATTGGGAAGAAAAGTTGGGAAAGTGGGCAAAAGTCCCGAATTTGATCCAAAATTATGCCCGGGTTGGAGTACCACGAGTCCGGCCGCGTTCCACCGGTGTCCCGGGGGTGCCTGGCATGTCCACAACTTACCCAGCAAAGGCGCACTGTGATTGGGAAGAAAAGTTGGGAAAGTGGGCAAAAGTCCCGAATTTGATCCAAAATTATGCCCGGGTTGGAGTACCACGAGTCCGGCCGCGTTCCACCGGTGTCCCGGGGGTGCCTGCCATGTCCACAACTTACCCAGCAAAGGCGCACTGTGATTCAGAAGAAAAGTTGGGAAAGTGGGGAAAAAAAGGACCGGAAAATATCCAAAATTATGCCCGGGTTGGAGTACCACGAGTCCGGCCGCGTTCCACCGGTGTCCCGGGGGTGCCTGCCATGTCCACAACGTACCCAGCAAAGGCGCACTGTGATTCAGAAGAAAAGTTGGGAAAGTGGGGAAAAAAAGGACCGGAAAATATCCAAAATTATGCCCGGGTTGGAGTACCACGAGTCCGGCCGCGTTCCACCGGTGTCCCGGGGGTGCCTGGCACGTCCACAACTTACCCAGCAAAGGCGCACTGTCAGTGGGGAAGACCAAACATGTCTCGGATTTTTTCCAAGTACCTTAACGAGAGAGGCTAAAAAGCACCTGTTTTTACCTTCTCTCGTTGTTGTACTTAGAAAAAAAACGAGAAAATAAAAAATCTGGGTTTTTTTCTAAGTACCTTAACGAGAGAGGCTAAAAAAAACCATTTTTTACCTTCTCTCGTTGTTGTACTTAGAAAAAAAACGAGAAAAAAAATTTTCCCCATTCATTTCAATGGGAGTTCATTTTTTTTTGGGGATTTTTTCTAAGTACCTTAACGAGAGAGGCTTAATTTTTCACCTACTTTTTACCTTCTCTCGATTTTTCGTTTTTTACCTGGTCGACCAAAACACCTCCATCTCGTTACTATGTGCACCATGTCTGACAGGCTGAAATCACAGGGAACGCGTCCGAGTCAAAGTGAGCTATTTTCGGACACAAATATGGTGTTTTTCCCCTCTATCCTCTGGTTCTTTTTTCAAACTGATCTTCCAGCATCTGAGCGACAGGGGCTCATGCAGACACCTGTGTCCGCCCGAGGGGCGCCTTCCCGGACACATATATGGTGCTTCCCCCCTCTTTACCCCGGTCCTTTTTCAAACTGATCTTCCAGCATCTGAGCGACAGGGGCTCATGCAGACACCTGTGTCCGCCCGAGGGGCGCCTTCCCGGACACATATATGGTGCTTTCCCCCTCTTTACCCCGGTCCTTTTTCAAACTGCTCTTCCAGCTTCTGAGCGACAGGGGCTCATGCAGACACCTGTGTCCGCCCGAGGGGCGCCTTCTCGGACACATTTTCAACTTTTCCCGCATGAATGAAATCCTGGAACTGATTCCACCCAGGTACTTAGGACTTCCAGGGCTTGAGCGACAGGGGCTCTGTCCGGAGCGTGTGTCCGCCTAGGGGGCGCTGTCCCGGACACATTTTCAACTTTTCCCGCATGAATGAAATCCTGGAACTGATTCCACCCAGGTACTTAGGGCTTCCAGGGCTTGAGCGACAGGGGCTCTGTCCGGAGCGTGTGTCCGCCTAGGGGGCGCTGTCTCGGACACATTTTCAACTTTTCCCGCATGAATGAAATCCTGGAACTGATTCCACCCAGGTACTTAGGGCTTCCAGGGCTTGAGCGACAGGGGCTCTGTCCGGAGCGTGTGTCCGCCTAGGGGGCGCTGTCTCGGACACATTTTCAACTTTTCCCGCATGAATGAAATCCTGGAACTGATTCCACCCAGGTACTTAGGACTTCCAGGGCTTGAGCGACAGGGGCTCTGTCCGGAGCGTGTGTCCGCCTAGGGGGCGCTGTCCCGGACACATTTTCAACTTTTCCCGCATGAATGAAATCCTGGAACTGATTCCACCCAGGTACTTAGGGCTTCCAGGGCTTGAGCGACAGGGGCTCTGTCCGGAGC
This sequence comes from Nerophis lumbriciformis, assembly GCF_033978685.3. Taxonomy (NCBI): domain Eukaryota; kingdom Metazoa; phylum Chordata; class Actinopteri; order Syngnathiformes; family Syngnathidae; genus Nerophis; species Nerophis lumbriciformis. The sequence continues at coordinate 53,101 of NW_027316604.1, read as the reverse complement.
GTGTGTCCGCCTAGGGGGCGCTGTCTCGGACACATTTTCAACTTTTCCCGCATGAATGAAATCCTGGAACTGATTCCACCCAGGTACTTAGGGCTTCCAGGGCTTGAGCGACAGGGGCTCTGTCCGGAGCGTGTGTCCGCCTAGGGGGCGCTGTCTCGGACACATTTTCAACTTTTCCCGCATGAATGAAATCCTGGAACTGATTCCACCCAGGTACTTAGGACTTCCAGGGCTTGAGCGACAGGGGCTCTGTCCAGAGCGTGTGTCCGCCTAGGGGGCGCTGTCCCGGACACATTTTCAACTTTTCCCGCATGAATGAAATCCTGGAACTGATTCCACCCAGGTACTTAGGGCTTCCAGGGCTTGAGCGACAGGGGCTCTGTCCGGAGCGTGTGTCCGCCTAGGGGGCGCTGTCTCGGACACATTTTCAACTTTTCCCGCATGGATGAAATCCTGGAACTGATTCCACCCAGGTACTTAGGGCTTCCAGGGCTTGAGCGACAGGGGCTCTGTCCGGAGCGTGTGTCCGCCTAGGGGGCGCTGTCTCGGACACATTTTCAACTTTTCCCGCATGGATGAAATCCTGGAACTGATTCCACCC
>NW_027316604.1:32500-42500 GCF_033978685.3 Nerophis lumbriciformis | reverse complement strand
TCCCTTTAAGAAGGCCGACGTGCTATGGTTCTCCACCCGGGTCCGGAACTCAAAATTAGTCCCTCTCCTAGTTGGAAGTCATCAAAAAAAGGCGGAAATTTGACTAAGTGCCATCATTTTAGAGTACCAGGACTATAGCTGGGGAATTGGAGCCCTCTGGTGGACACTCGCTGCAAATGCACCCTGAATTAAACACATTATTTCCAGTTCTTTTGGGGCCCTATTTTCAGGCGTAAATTTGACTAAGTGTCTAGGGGCATGTCCCTTTAAGAAGGCCGACCTGCTATGGTTCTCCACCTGGGTCTGGAACGCCAAATTAGTCCCTCTCCTCGCTGGAAGTCCAAAAAAAAGGCGTGAATTTGACTAAGTGCCTAGGAGGATGTCCCTTTAAGAAGGCCGACGTGCTATGGTTCTCCACCTGGGTCAGGAAAGCAAAATTGTCCCTCTCCTCGCTGGAAGTCCAAAAAAAAGGCGTGAATTTGACTAAGTGCCTAGGAGGATGTCCCTTTAAGAAGGCCGACGTGCTATGGTTCTCCACCTGGGTCAGGAAAGCAAAATTGTCCCTCTCCTCGCTGGAAGTCCAAAAAAAAGGCGTGAATTTGACTAAGTGCCTAGGAGCATTTCCCTTTAAGAAGGCCGACGTGCTATGGTTCTCCACCTGGGTCAGGAAAGCAAAATTGTCCCTCTCCTCGCTGGAAGTCCAAAAAAAAGGCGTGAATTTGACTAAGTGCCTAGGAGCATTTCCCTTTAAGAAGGCCGACGTGCTATGGTTCTCCACCTGGGTCTGGAACGCCAAATTAGTCCCTCTCCTCGCTGGAAGTCCAAAAAAAAAGGTGTAAATTTGACTAAGTGTCTAGGAGCATTTCCCTTTAAGAAGGCCGACCTGCTATGGTTCTCCACCTGGGTACAGAACGCAAATTAGTCCCTCTCCTCGCTGGAAGTCCCAAAAAAAGGCGGAAATTTGACTAAGTGCCATCATTTTAGAGTACCAGGCCTCTATAGAAAAGTTTGGTTTTTTGTCTATGTGTCATCATTTTAGAGTACCAGGGCTATATAGAAAAGTTTGGTAAATTTGACTAAGTGTCTAGGAGCATTTCCCTTTAAGAAGGCCGACCTGCTATGGTTCTCCACCTGGGTCTGGAACGCCAAATTAGTCCCTCTCCTCGCTGGAAGTCCAAAAAAAAGGCGTGAATTTGACTAAGTGCCTAGGAGGATGTCCCTTTAAGAAGGCCGACGTGCTATGGTTCTCCACCTGGGTCAGGAAAGCAAAATTGTCCCTCTCCTCGCTGGAAGTCCAAAAAAAAGGCGTGAATTTGACTAAGTGCCTAGGAGCATTTCCCTTTAAGAAGGCCGACGTGCTATGGTTCTCCACCTGGGTCAGGAAAGCAAAATTGTCCCTCTCCTCGCTGGAAGTCCAAAAAAAAGGCGTAAATTTGACTAAGTGCCTAGGAGCATTTCCCTTTAAGAAGGCCGACCTGCTATGGTTCTCCACCTGGGTACGGAACGCCAAATTAGTCCCTCTCCTCGCTGGAAGTCCAAAAAAAAGGCGTGAATTTGACTAAGTGCCTAGGAGGATGTCCCTTTAAGAAGGCCGACGTGCTATGGTTCTCCACCTGGGTCAGGAAAGCAAAATTGTCCCTCTCCTCGCTGGAAGTCCAAAAAAAAGGCGTGAATTTGACTAAGTGCCTAGGAGCATTTCCCTTTAAGAAGGCCGACGTGCTATGGTTCTCCACCTGGGTCAGGAAAGCAAAATTGTCCCTCTCCTCGCTGGAAGTCCAAAAAAAAGGCGTAAATTTGACTAAGTGCCTAGGAGGATGTCCCTTAAAGAAGGCCGACGTGCTATGGTTCTCCACCTGGGTCTGGAACGCCAAATTAGTCCCTCTCCTCGCTGGAAGTCCAAAAAAAAAGGTGTAAATTTGACTAAGTGTCTAGGAGCATTTCCCTTTAAGAAGGCTGACCTGCTATGGTTCTCCACCCGGGTGCGGAAAGCAAAATTAGTCCCTCTCCTCGCTGGAAGTCCAAAAAAAAGGCGGAAATTTGACTAAGTGCCTAGGAGGATGTCCCTTTAAGAAGGCTGACCTGCGATGGTTCTCCACCCGGGTACGGAAAGCAAAATTAGTCCCTCTCCTCGCTGGAAGTCCAAAAAAAAGGCGTAAATTTGACTAAGTGCCTAGGAGCATTTCCCTTTAAGAAGGCCGACCTGCTATGGTTCTCCACCCGGGTCTGGAACGCAAAATTGTCCCTCTCCTCGCTGGAAGTCCAAAAAAAAAGGTGTAAATTTGACTAAGTGTCTAGGAGCATTTCCCTTTAAGAAGGCCGACCTGCTATGGTTCTCCACCCGGGTCCGGAACTCAAAATTAGTCCCTCTCCTAGTTGGAAGTCATCAAAAAAAGGCGGAAATTTGACTAAGTGCCATCATTTTAGAGTACCAGGACTATAGCTGGGGAATTGGAGCCCTCTGGTGGACACTCGCTGCAAATGCACCCTGAATTAAACACATTATTTCCAGTTCTTTTGGGGCCCTATATTCAGACGGTGTGGAGCCCTCCAGTGGACTCCCGCCTCCAATGCACCCCCATAATTATAGACATCACCCCCCAAATTAAAGGCATCATTTCCAGTTCTTTTGGGCCCCTATTTTCAGACGGTTTGGCGTATTTCCTTGACGCCGGGGAGTCCTACAGGTGTTCCCGGGGAATGAGAGGCCTTTTGTGGGCCAGAAAGAGTGGGGAACCCTTGGAGCCCCTATTTTCAGACAGTTTGGCTTATTTCGGTGACGCCGGGGCGTCCATCAGGTCTTCCCGGGGAATGAGAGGCCTTTTGTGGCCATATGTCAACAAAAGAGTGGGGAAATGGAGCCCTCCGGTGGACTCCCGCTGCAAATGCACCCCCCAAATTAAATACATTAATTCCAGGCCTTTTGGGGCCCTATATTCAGACGGTGTGGAGCCCTCCAGTGGACTCCCGCCTCCAATGCACCCCCATAATTATAGACATCACCCCCCAAATTAAAGACATTATTTCCAGTTCTTTTGGGCCCCTATTTTCAGACGGTTTGGCGTATTTCCTTGACGCCGGGGAGTCCTACAGGTGTTCCCGGGGAATGAGAGGCCTTTTGTGGGCCAGAAAGAGTGGGGAACCCTTGGAGCCCCTATTTTCAGACAGTTTGGCTTATTTCGGTGACGCCGGGGCGTCCATCAGGTCTTCCCGGGGAATGAGAGGCCTTTTGGGGCCATACATAGGTCAACAAAAGAGTGGGGAAATGGAGCCCTCCGGTGGACTCCCGCTGCAAATGCACCCCCCAAATTAAATACATTAATTCCAGGCCTTTTGGGGCCCTATATTCAGACGGTGTGGAGCCCTCCAGTGGACTCCCGCCTCCAATGCACCCCCATAATTATAGACATCACCCCCCAAATTAAACACATTATTTCCAGTTCTTTTGGGCCCCTATTTTCAGACGGTTTGGCGTATTTCCTTGACGCCGGGGAGTCCTACAGGTGTTCCCGGGGAATGAGAGGCCTTTTGTGGGCCAGAAAGAGTGGGGAACACTCGGAGCCCCTATTTTCAGACAGTTTGCCGTATTTCGCACAGGGGAAGTGGGGTAGACAAGTGGAGAGTGTCTGGGGAAAAGTCCACAAAATGATCAAAAATCACACCCAGGTACGAGTGCCACAAGTCCCGCCGCGTCCCACCCGAGTCCGAGGTGCCCCCCACATGCCCAAAACGCACCCAGCAAAGGCGCACTGTGATTGGGAAGAAAAGTTGGAAAAGTGGGCAAAAGTCCGGAAAAATGACCAAAAACCACACCCAGGTTAGAGCCCCACACGTCCTGCAGTCGCACCCGAGTCCTGGGATGCCCAACATGTCCAAAAAAATAAAAAAAAGCCCAAAAAATCAAAAAAATCCCCGGGCCGTATCTTGGACGCCGGCGTACCGCGTTCGGCCCTCGTGCCGTAGTTTGGCGACCGATTGTAAAAATTTGCCGCGACCGGCTAGTTTTTTTCCTTGGAGTAAATAGAGAGTAGATCCAGCAGAAAATATGCACTATAAACAAAGAGAGGGAGTTTGGAGGGGGGCAAAAACGCCCTCTTGGAACTTTTGCAGCAGCACACATCAAACTAGCGGGGAGAAGGCATGCATAGCAAAAGTCCACGAAATGATCAAAAATCACACCCAGGTTCGAGTCCCACAAGTCCCGCCGCGTTCCACCAGTGTGCCTGACATGTCCACAACGCACCCAGCAAAGGCGCACTGTGATTGGGAAGAAAAGTTGGGAAAGTGGGCAAAAGTCCCGAATTTGGTCCAAAATCACACCCAGGTTCGAGTCCCACAAGTCCCGCCGCGTTCCACCAGGGTTCCGGGGTGCCTACAATGTCCACAACGCACCCAGCAAAGGCGCACTGTGATTGGGAAGAAAAGTAGGGAAAGTGGGCAAAAGTCCCGAATTTGGTCCAAAATCACACCCAGGTTCGAGTCCCACAAGTCCCGCCGCGTTCCACCAGGGTTCCGGGGTGCCTACAATGTCCACAACGCACCCAGCAAAGGCGCACTGTGATTGGGAAGAAAAGTTGGGAAAGTGGGCAAAAGTCCCGAATTTGGTCCAAAATCACACCCAGGTTCGAGTCCCACAAGTCCCGCCGCGTTCCACCAGGGTTCCGGGGTGCCTACAATGTCCACAACGCACCCAGCAAAGGCGCACTGTGATTGGGAAGAAAAGTAGGGAAAGTGGGCAAAAGTCCCGAATTTGGTCCAAAATCACACCCAGGTTCGAGTCCCACAAGTCCCGCCGCGTTCCACCAGGGTTCCGGGGTGCCTACAATGTCCACAACGCACCCAGCAAAGGCGCACTGTGATTGGGAAGAAAAGTTGGGAAAGTGGGCAAAAGTCCCGAATTTGGTCCAAAATCACACCCAGGTTCGAGTCCCACAAGTCCCGCCGCGTTCCACCAGGGTTCCGGGGTGCCTACAATGTCCACAACTTACCCAGCAAAGGCGCACTGTGATTGGGAAGAAAAGTAGGGAAAGTGGGCAAAAGTCCCGAATTTGGTCCAAAATCACACCCAGGTTCGAGTCCCACAAGTCCCGCCGCGTTCCACCAGGGTTCCGGGGTGCCTACAATGTCCACAACTTACCCAGCAAAGGCGCACTGTGATTGGGAAGAAAAGTTGGGAAAGTGGGCAAAAGTCCCGAATTTGGTCCAAAATCACACCCAGGTTCGAGTCCCACAAGTCCCGCCGCGTTCCACCAGGGTTCCGGGGTGCCTACAATGTCCACAACGCACCCAGCAAAGGCGCACTGTGATTGGGAAGAAAAGTTGGGAAAGTGGGCAAAAGTCCCGAATTTGGTCCAAAATCACACCCAGGTTCGAGTCCCACAAGTCCCGCCGCGTTCCACCAGGGTTCCGGGGTGCCTACAATGTCCACAACGCACCCAGCAAAGGCGCACTGTGATTGGGAAGAAAAGTAGGGAAAGTGGGCAAAAGTCCCGAATTTGGTCCAAAATCACACCCAGGTTCGAGTCCCACAAGTCCCGCCGCGTTCCACCAGGGTTCCGGGGTGCCTACAATGTCCACAACGCACCCAGCAAAGGCGCACTGTGATTGGGAAGAAAAGTTGGGAAAGTGGGCAAAAGTCCCGAATTTGGTCCAAAATCACACCCAGGTTCGAGTCCCACAAGTCCCGCCGCGTTCCACCAGGGTTCCGGGGTGCCTACAATGTCCACAACGCACCCAGCAAAGGCGCACTGTGATTGGGAAGAAAAGTTGGGAAAGTGGGCAAAAGTCCCGAATTTGGTCCAAAATCACACCCAGGTTCGAGTCCCACAAGTCCCGCCGCGTTCCACCAGGGTTCCGGGGTGCCTACAATGTCCACAACGCACCCAGCAAAGGCGCACTGTGATTGGGAAGAAAAGTTGGGAAAGTGGGCAAAAGTCCCGAATTTGGTCCAAAATCACACCCAGGTTCGAGTCCCACAAGTCCCGCCGCGTTCCACCAGGGTTCCGGGGTGCCTACAATGTCCACAACGCACCCAGCAAAGGCGCACTGTGATTGGGAAGAAAAGTTGGGAAAGTGGGCAAAAGTCCCGAATTTGGTCCAAAATCACACCCAGGTTCGAGTCCCACAAGTCCCGCCGCGTTCCACCAGTGTCTCGGGGTGCCTACAAGGTCCACAACGCACCCAGCAAAGGCGCACTGTGATTGGGAAGAAAAGTTGGGAAAGTGGGCAAAAGTCCCGAATTTGGTCCAAAATCACACCCAGGTTCGAGTCCCACAAGTCCCGCCGCGTTCCACCAGGGTTCCGGGGTGCCTACAATGTCCACAACTTACCCAGCAAAGGCGCACTGTGATTGGGAAGAAAAGTTGGGAAAGTGGGCAAAAGTCCCGAATTTGGTCCAAAATCACACCCAGGTTCGAGTCCCACAAGTCCCGCCGCGTTCCACCAGTGTCTCGGGGTGCCTACAATGTCCACAACACACCCAGCAAAGGCGCACTGTGATTGGGAAGAAAAGTTGGGAAAGTGGGCAAAAGTCCCGAATTTGGTCCAAAATCACACCCAGGTTCGAGTCCCACAAGTCCCGCCGCGTTCCACCAGTGTCTCGGGGTGCCTACAATGTCCACAACACACCCAGCAAAGGTGCACTGTGAGTGGGCAAGAAAAGTTGGGAAAGTGGGCAAAAGTCCCGAATTTGGTCCAAAATCACACCCAGGTTCGAGTCCCACAAGTCCCGCCGCGTTCCACCAGTGTCTCGGGGTGCCTACAATGTCCACAACGCACCCAGCAAAGGCGCACTGTGATTGGGAAGAAAAGTTGGGAAAGTGGGCAAAAGTCCCGAATTTGGTCCAAAATCACACCCAGGTTCGAGTCCCACAAGTCCCGCCGCGTTCCACCAGTGTCTCGGGGTGCCTACAATGTCCACAACACACCCAGCAAAGGCGCACTGTGATTGGGAAGAAAAGTTGGGAAAGTGGGCAAAAGTCCCGAATTTGGTCCAAAATCACACCCAGGTTCGAGTCCCACAAGTCCCGCCGCGTTCCACCAGTGTCTCGGGGTGCCTACAATGTCCACAACACACCCAGCAAAGGTGCACTGTGAGTGGGCAAGAAAAGTTGGGAAAGTGGGCAAAAGTCCCGAATTTGGTCCAAAATCACACCCAGGTTCGAGTCCCACAAGTCCCGCCGCGTTCCACCAGTGTCTCGGGGTGCCTACAATGTCCACAACGCACCCAGCAAAGGCGCACTGTGATTGGGAAGAAAAGTTGGGAAAGTGGGCAAAAGTCCCGAATTTGGTCCAAAATCACACCCAGGTTCGAGTCCCACAAGTCCCGCCGCGTTCCACCAGGGTTCCGGGGTGCCTACAATGTCCACAACGCACCCAGCAAAGGCGCACTGTGATTGGGAAGAAAAGTTGGGAAAGTGGGCAAAAGTCCCGAATTTTATCCAAAATTATACCCAGGTTCGAGTCCCACAAGTCCCGCCGCGTTCCACCAGTGTCTCGGGGTGCCTACAATGTCCACAACTTACCCAGCAAAGGTGCACTGTGATTGGGAAGAAAAGTTGGGAAAGTGGGCAAAAGTCCCGAATTTGGTCCAAAATCACACCCAGGTTCGAGTCCCACAAGTCCCGCCGCGTTCCACCAGGGTTCCGGGGTGCCTACAATGTCCACAACGCACCCAGCAAAGGCGCACTGTGATTGGGAAGAAAAGTTGGGAAAGTGGGCAAAAGTCCCGAATTTGGTCCAAAATCACACCCAGGTTCGAGTCCCACAAGTCCCGCCGCGTTCCACCAGGGTTCCGGGGTGCCTACAATGTCCACAACGCACCCAGCAAAGGCGCACTGTGATTGGGAAGAAAAGTTGGGAAAGTGGGCAAAAGTCCCGAATTTGATCCAAAATTATGCCCGGGTTGGAGTACCACGAGTCCGGCCGCGTTCCACCGGTGTCCCGGGGGGTGCCTGGCATGTCCACAACTTACCCAGCAAAGGCGCACTGTGATTGGGAAGAAAAGTTGGGAAAGTGGGCAAAAGTCCCGAATTTGATCCAAAATTATGCCCGGGTTGGAGTACCACGAGTCCGGCCGCGTTCCACCGGTGTCCCGGGGGTGCCTGGCATGTCCACAACTTACCCAGCAAAGGCGCACTGTGATTGGGAAGAAAAGTTGGGAAAGTGGGCAAAAGTCCCGAATTTGATCCAATATTATGCCCGGGTTGGAGTACCACGAGTCCGGCCGCGTTCCACCGGTGTCCCGGGGGTGCCTGCCATGTCCACAACTTACCCAGCAAAGGCGCACTGTGATTCGGAAGAAAAGTTGGGAAAGTGGGGAAAAAAAGGACCGGGAAATATCCAAAATTATGCCCGGGTTGGAGTACCACGAGTCCGGCCGCGTTCCACCGATGTCCCGGGGGTGCCTGGCACGTCCACAACTTACCCAGCAAAGGCGCACTGTCAGTGGGGAAGACCAAACATGTCTCGGATGCTTTCCAAGTACCTTAACGAGAGAGGCTAAAAAGCACCTGTTTTTACCTTCTCTCGTTGTTGTACTTAGAAAAAAAACGAGAAAATAAAAAATCTGGGTTTTTTTCTAAGTACCTTAACGAGAGAGGCTAAAAAAAACCATTTTTTACCTTCTCTCGTTGTTGTACTTAGAAAAAAAACGAGAAAAAAAATTTTCCCCATTCATTTCAATGGGAGTTCATTTTTTTTTTGGGATTTTTTCTAAGTACCTTAACGAGAGAGGCTTAATTTTTCACCTACTTTTTACCTTCTCTCGATTTTTCGTTTTTTACCTGGTCGACCAAAACACCTCCATCTCGTTACTATGTGCACCATGTCTGACAGGCTGAAATCACAGGGAACGCGTCCGAGTCAAAGTGAGCTATTTTCGGACACAAATATGGTGTTTTTCCCCTCTATCCTCTGGTCCTTTTTTCAAACTGATCTTCCAGCATCTGAGCGACAGGGGCTCATGCAGACACCTGTGTCCGCCCGAGGGGCGCCTTCCCGGACACATATATGGTGCTTCCCCCCTCTTTACCCCGGTCCTTTTTCAAACTGATCTTCCAGCATCTGAGCGACAGGGGCTCATGCAGACACCTGTGTCCGCCCGAGGGGCGCCTTCCCGGACACATATATGGTGCTTCCCCCCTCTTTACCCCGGTCCTTTTTCAAACTGATCTTCCAGCATCTGAGCGACAGGGGCTCATGCAGACACCTGTGTCCGCCCGAGGGGCGCCTTCCCGGACACATATATGGTGCTTCCCCCCTCTTTACCCCGGTCCTTTTTCAAACTGATCTTCCAGCATCTGAGCGACAGGGGCTCATGCAGACACCTGTGTCCGCCCGAGGGGCGCCTTCCCGGACACATATATGGTGCTTCCCCCCTCTTTACCCCGGTCCTTTTTCAAACTGCTCTTCCAGCTTCTGAGCGACAGGGGCTCATGCAGACACCTGTGTCCGCCTAAGGGGCGCTATCTCGGACACATTTTCAACTTTTCCCGCATGAATGAAATCCTGGAACTGATTCCACCCAGGTACTTAGGGCTTCCAGGGCTTGAGCGACAGGGGCTCTGTCCGGAGCGTGTGTCCGCCTAGGGGGCGCTATCTCGGACACATTTTCAACTTTTCCCGCATGAATGAAATCCTGGAACTGATTCCACCCAGGTACTTAGGACTTCCAGGGCTTGAGCGACAGGGGCTCTGTCCGGAGCGTGTGTCCGCCTAGGGGGCGCTGTCCCGGACACATTTTCAACTTTTCCCGCATGAATGAAATCCTGGAACTGATTCCACCCAGGTATTTAGGACTTCCAGGGCTTGAGCGACAGGGGCTCTGTCCGGAGCGTGTGTCCGCCTAGGGGGCGCTGTCTCGGACACATTTTCAACTTTTCCCGCATGAATGAAATCCTGGAACTGATTCCACCCAGGTACTTGGTGCTTCCAGGGCTCGAGCGACAGGGGCTCGGTCCGGAGCGCGCGTCCGCCTAGGGGGCGCTGTCTCGGACACATTTTC
>NW_027316604.1:12500-22500 GCF_033978685.3 Nerophis lumbriciformis | reverse complement strand
TGGGTACGGAACGCCAAATTAGTCCCTCTCCTAGCTGGAAGTAGTCAAAAAAAGGCGGAAATTTGACTAAGTGTCATTATTTTAGAGTACCAGGCCTCTATAGAAAAGTTTGGTTTTTTGTCTATGTGTCATCATTTTAGAGTACCAGGCCTCTATAGAAAAGTTTGGTTTTTTGTCTATGTGTCATCATTTTAGAGTACCAGGGCTCTATAGAAAAGTTTGGTAAATTTGACTAAGTGTCTAGGAGCATTTCCCTTTAAGAAGGCCGACGTGCTATGGTTCTCCACCTGGGTCTGGAACGCCAAATTAGTCCCTCTCCTAGCTGGAAGTCCAAAAAAAAAGGCGTGAATTTGACTAAGTGTCTAGGAGGATGTCCCCTTAAGAAGGCCGACGTGCCTTGGTTCTCTACCTGGGTACGGAACACCAAATTAGTCCCTCTCCTAGCTGGAAGTCCAAAAAAAGGCGTGAATTTGACTAAGTGTCTAGGAGCATTTCCCTTTAAGAAGGCCGACGTGCTATGGTTCTCCACCTGGGTACGGAACGCCAAATTAGTCCCTCTCCTAGCTGGAAGTCCAAAAAAAAGGCGTGAATTTGACTAAGTGTCTAGGAGCATTTCCCTTTAAGAAGGCCGACGTGCTATGGTTCTCCACCTGGGTACGGAACGCCAAATTAGTCCCTCTCCTAGCTGGAAGTCCAAAAAAAAGGCGTGAATTTGACTAAGTGTCTAGGAGCATTTCCCTTTAAGAAGGCCGACGTGCTATGGTTCTCCACCTGGGTACGGAACGCCAAATTAGTCCCTCTCCTAGCTGGAAGTAGTCAAAAAAAGGCGGAAATTTGACTAAGTGTCATTATTTTAGAGTACCAGGCCTCTATAGAAAAGTTTGGTTTTTTGTCTATGTGTCATCATTTTAGAGTACCAGGCCTCTATAGAAAAGTTTGGTAAATTTGACTAAGTGTCTAGGAGCATTTCCCTTTAAGAAGGCCGACGTGCTATGGTTCTCCACCTGGGTCTGGAACGCCAAATTAGTCCCTCTCCTCGCTGGAAGTCCAAAAAAAAGGCGGAAATTTGACTAAGTGCCTAGGAGGATGTCCCCTTAAGAAGGCCGACGTGCCTTGGTTCTCTACCTGGGTACGGAACGCCAAATTAGTCCCTCTCCTCGCTGGAAGTCCAAAAAAAAGGCGTGAATTTGACTAAGTGCCTAGGAGCATTTCCCTTTAAGAAGGCCGACGTGCTATGGTTCTCCACCTGGGTCAGGAAAGCAAAATTGTCCCTCTCCTCGCTGGAAGTCCAAAAAAAAGGCGTGAATTTGACTAAGTGCCTAGGAGCATTTCCCTTTAAGAAGGCCGACGTGCTATGGTTCTCCACCTGGGTCAGGAAAGCAAAATTGTCCCTCTCCTCGCTGGAAGTCCAAAAAAAAGGCGTGAATTTGACTAAGTGCCTAGGAGCATTTCCCTTTAAGAAGGCCGACGTGCTATGGTTCTCCACCTGGGTCTGGAACGCCAAATTAGTCCCTCTCCTAGCTGGAAGTAGTCAAAAAAAGGCGGAAATTTGACTAAGTGTCATTATTTTAGAGTACCAGGCCTCTATAGAAAAGTTTGGTTTTTTGTCTATGTGTCATCATTTTAGAGTACCAGGGCTCTATAGAAAAGTTTGGTAAATTTGACTAAGTGTCTAGGAGCATTTCCCTTTAAGAAGGCCGACGTGCTATGGTTCTCCACCTGGGTCTGGAACGCCAAATTAGTCCCTCTCCTCGCTGGAAGTCCAAAAAAAAGGCGGAAATTTGACTAAGTGCCTAGGAGGATGTCCCCTTAAGAAGGCCGACGTGCCTTGGTTCTCTACCTGGGTACGGAACGCCAAATTAGTCCCTCTCCTCGCTGGAAGTCCAAAAAAAAGGCGTGAATTTGACTAAGTGCCTAGGAGCATTTCCCTTTAAGAAGGCCGACGTGCTATGGTTCTCCACCTGGGTCAGGAAAGCAAAATTGTCCCTCTCCTCGCTGGAAGTCCAAAAAAAAGGCGTGAATTTGACTAAGTGCCTAGGAGCATTTCCCTTTAAGAAGGCCGACGTGCTATGGTTCTCCACCTGGGTCAGGAAAGCAAAATTGTCCCTCTCCTCGCTGGAAGTCCAAAAAAAAGGCGTGAATTTGACTAAGTGCCTAGGAGCATTTCCCTTTAAGAAGGCCGACGTGCTATGGTTCTCCACCCGGGTACGGAAAGCAAAATTAGTCCCTCTCCTCGCTGGAAGTCCAAAAAAAAGGCGTAAATTTGACTAAGTGCCTAGGAGGATGTCCCTTTAAGAAGGCTGACCTGCTATGGTTCTCCACCCGGGTGCGGAAAGCAAAATTAGTCCCTCTCCTCGCTGGAAGTCCAAAAAAAAGGCGTAAATTTGACTAAGTGCCTAGGAGGATGTCCCTTAAAGAAGGCCGACGTGCTATGGTTCTCCACCTGGGTCTGGAACGCCAAATTAGTCCCTCTCCTCGCTGGAAGTCCAAAAAAAAGGCGGAAATTTGACTAAGTGCCTAGGAGGATGTCCCTTTAAGAAGGCCGACGTGCTATGGTTCTCCACCCGGGTCCGGAACTCAAAATTAGTCCCTCTCCTAGTTGGAAGTCATCAAAAAAAGGCGGAAATTTGACTAAGTGCCATCATTTTAGAGTACCAGGACTATAGTGGGGGAATTGGAGCCCTCTGGTGGACACTCGCTGCAAATGCACCCTGAATTAAAGACATTATTTCCAGTTCTTTTGGGGCCCTATTTTCAGGCGTAAATTTGACTAAGTGTCTAGGGGCATGTCCCTTTAAGAAGGCCGACCTGCTATGGTTCTCCACCTGGGTCTGGAACGCCAAATTAGTCCCTCTCCTCGCTGGAAGTCCAAAAAAAAGGCGTGAATTTGACTAAGTGCCTAGGAGGATGTCCCTTTAAGAAGGCCGACGTGCTATGGTTCTCCACCTGGGTCAGGAAAGCAAAATTGTCCCTCTCCTCGCTGGAAGTCCAAAAAAAAGGCGTGAATTTGACTAAGTGCCTAGGAGCATTTCCCTTTAAGAAGGCCGACGTGCTATGGTTCTCCACCCGGGTACGGAAAGCAAAATTAGTCCCTCTCCTCGCTGGAAGTCCAAAAAAAAGGCGTAAATTTGACTAAGTGCCTAGGAGGATGTCCCTTTAAGAAGGCCGACCTGCTATGGTTCTCCACCTGGGTCAGGAAAGCAAAATTGTCCCTCTCCTCGCTGGAAGTCCAAAAAAAAGGCGTGAATTTGACTAAGTGCCTAGGAGGATGTCCCTTTAAGAAGGCCGACCTGCTATGGTTCTCCACCTGGGTACGGAACGCCAAATTAGTCCCTCTCCTCGCTGGAAGTCCAAAAAAAAGGCGTGAATTTGACTAAGTGTCTAGGAGCATTTCCCTTTAAGAAGGCCGACGTGCTATGGTTCTCCACCTGGGTCAGGAAAGCAAAATTGTCCCTCTCCTCGCTGGAAGTCCAAAAAAAAAGGCGTGAATTTGACTAAGTGCCTAGGAGCATTTCCCTTTAAGAAGGCCGACGTGCTATGGTTCTCCACCTGGGTCAGGAAAGCAAAATTGTCCCTCTCCTCGCTGGAAGTCCAAAAAAAAGGCGTGAATTTGACTAAGTGCCTAGGAGCATTTCCCTTTAAGAAGGCCGACGTGCTATGGTTCTCCACCTGGGTCAGGAAAGCAAAATTGTCCCTCTCCTCGCTGGAAGTCCAAAAAAAAGGCGTGAATTTGACTAAGTGCCTAGGAGGATGTCCCTTTAAGAAGGCCGACGTGCTATGGTTCTCCACCTGGGTCAGGAAAGCAAAATTGTCCCTCTCCTCGCTGGAAGTCCAAAAAAAAGGCGTGAATTTGACTAAGTGTCTAGGAGGATGTCCCTTTAAGAAGGCCGACCTGCTATGGTCCTCCACCTGGGTCAGGAACGCAAAATTGTCCCTCCCCTCGCTGGAAGTCCAAAAAAAAGGCGTGAATTTGACTAAGTGCCTAGGAGGATGTCCCTTTAAGAAGGCTGACCTGCTATGGTTCTCCACCCGGGTGCGGAAAGCAAAATTAGTCCCTCTCCTCGCTGGAAGTCCAAAAAAAAGGTGTAAATTTGACTAAGTGCCTAGGAGGATGTCCCTTTAAGAAGGCCGACGTGCTATGGTCCTCCACCTGGGTCAGGAACGCAAAATTGTCCCTCTCCTCGCTGGAAGTCCAAAAAAAAGGTGTAAATTTGACTAAGTGCCTAGGAGGATGTCCCTTTAAGAAGGCCGACGTGCTATGGTCCTCCACCTGGGTCAGGAACGCAAAATTGTCCCTCTCCTCGCTGGAAGTCCAAAAAAAAGGTGTAAATTTGACTAAGTGCCTAGGAGGATGTCCCTTTAAGAAGGCCGACGTGCTATGGTCCTCCACCTGGGTCAGGAACGCAAAATTGTCCCTCCCCTCGCTGGAAGTCCAAAAAAAAGGCGGAAATTTGACTAAGTGCCTAGGAGGATGTCCCTTTAAGAAGGCTGACCTGCTATGGTTCTCCACCCGGGTGCGGAAAGCAAAATTAGTCCCTCTCCTCGCTGGAAGTCCAAAAAAAAGGCGGAAATTTGACTAAGTGCCTAGGAGGATGTCCCTTTAAGAAGGCCGACGTGCTATGGTTCTCCACCCGGGTCCGGAACTCAAAATTAGTCCCTCTCCTAGTTGGAAGTCATCAAAAAAAGGCGGAAATTTGACTAAGTGCCATCATTTTAGAGTACCAGGACTATAGCTGGGGAATTGGAGCCCTCTGGTGGACACTCGCTGCAAATGCACCCTGAATTAAACACATTATTTCCAGTTCTTTTGGGGCCCTATTTTCAGACGTTGTGGAGCCCTCCAGTGGACTCCCGCCTCCAATGCACCCCCATAATTATAGACATCACCCCCCAAATTAAAGACATTATTTCCAGTTCTTTTGGGGCCCTATTTTCAGCCGGTTTGGCGTATTTCCTTGACGCCGGGGAGTCCTACAGGTGTTCCCGGGGAATGAGAGGCCTTTTGTGGGCCAGAAAGAGTGGGGAACCCTTGGAGCCCCTATTTTCAGACAGTTTGGCTTATTTCGGTGACGCCGGGGCGTCCATCAGGTCTTCCCGGGGAATGAGAGGCCTTTTGTGGCCATATGTCAACAAAAGAGTGGGGAAATGGAGCCCTCCGGTGGACTCCCGCTGCAAATGCACCCCCCAAATTAAATACATTAATTCCAGGCCTTTTGGGGCCCTATATTCAGACGGTGTGGAGCCCTCCAGTGGACTCCCGCCTCCAATGCACCCCCATAATTATAGACATCACCCCCCAAATTAAACACATTATTTCCAGTTCTTTTGGGCCCCTATTTTCAGACGGTTTGGCGTATTTCCTTGACGCCGGGGAGTCCTACAGGTGTTCCCGGGGAATGAGAGGCCTTTTGTGGGCCAGAAAGAGTGGGGAACACTTGGAGCCCCTATTTTCAGACAGTTTGCCGTATTTCGGTGACGCCGGGGCGTCCGTCAGGTCTTCCCGGGGAATGTGAGGCCTTTTGTGGCCATATGTCAACAAAAGAGTGGGGAAATGGAGCCCTCCGGTGGACTCCCGCTGCAAATGCACCCCCCAAATTAAAGACATTAATTCCAGGCCTTTTGGGGCCCTATATTCAGACGGTGTGGAGCCCTCCAGTGGACTCCCGCCTCCAATGCACCCCCATAATTATAGACATCACCCCCCAAATTAAACACATCATTTCCAGTTCTTTTGGGCCCCTATTTTCAGACGGTTTGGCGTATTTCCTTGACGCCGGGGAGTCCTACAGGTGTTCCCGGGGAATGAGAGGCCTTTTGTGGGCCAGAAAGAGTGGGGAACCCTTGGAGCCCCTATTTTCAGACAGTTTGCCGTATTTCGGTGACGCCGGGGCGTCCATCAGGTCTTCCCGGGGAATGTGAGGCCTTTCGTGGGCCATATTTTCAGACAGATTGGCCTGTTTCAGTGACGCCGAGGCGTCCATCAGGTCTTCCCGGGGAGTGTGAGGCCTTTTGGGGCCCTATTTTCAGACAGAAAAAAAAGAAAAGTAACCCTTACACTACAAAGGACAGCGGGGAAACGCCCCCCCAGCAAAGTCACAGGGGAAGTGGGGTAGACAAGTGGAGAGTGTCTGGGGAAAAGTCCACAAAATGATCAAAAATCACACCCAGGTACGAGTGCCACAAGTCCCGCCGCGTCCCACCCGAGTCCGAGGTGCCCCCCGCATGCCCAAAACGCACCCAGCAAAGGCGCACTGTGAGTGGGGAAGAAAAGTTGGAAAAGTGGGCAAAAGTCCGGAAAAATGACCAAAAACCACACCCAGGTTAGAGCCCCACACGTCCTGCAGTCGCACCCGAGTCCTGGGATGCCCAACATGTCCAAAAAAATCAAAAAAAGCCCAAAAAATCAAAAAAATCCCCGGGCCGTATCTTGGACGCCGGCGTACCGCGTTCGGCCCTCGTGCCGTAGTTTGGCGACCGATTGTAAAAATTTGCCGCGACCGGCTAGTTTTTTTCCTTGGAGTAAATAGAGAGTAGATCCAGCAGGAAATATGCACTATAAACAAAGAGAGGGAGTTTGGAGGGGGGCAAAAACGCCCTCTTGGAACTTTTGCAGCAGCACACATCAAACTAGCGGGGAGAAGGCATGCATAGCAAAAGTCCACGAAATGATCAAAAATCACACCCAGGTTCGAGTCCCACAAGTCCCGCCGCGTTCCACCAGGGTTCCGGGGTGCCTACAATGTCCACAACTTACCCAGCAAAGGCGCACTGTGATTGGGAAGAAAAGTAGGGAAAGTGGGCAAAAGTCCCGAATTTGGTCCAAAATCACACCCAGGTTCGAGTCCCACAAGTCCCGCCGCGTTCCACCAGTGTCTCGGGGTGCCTACAATGTCCACAACGCACCCAGCAAAGGCGCACTGTGATTGGGAAGAAAAGTTGGGAAAGTGGGCGTCCACAACGCACCCAGCAAAGGCGCACTGTGATTGGGAAGAAAAGTTGGGAAAGTGGGCAAAAGTCCCGAATTTGGTCCAAAATCACACCCAGGTTCGAGTCCCACAAGTCCCGCCGCGTTCCACCAGTGTTCCGGGGTGCCTGACATGTCCACGACGCACCCAGCAAAGGCGCACTGTGATTGGGAAGAAAAGTTGGGAAAGTGGGCAAAAGTCCCGAATTTGGTCCAAAATCACACCCAGGTTCGAGTCCCACAAGTCCCGCCGCGTTCCACCAGGGTTCCGGGGTGCCTACAATGTCCACAACGCACCCAGCAAAGGCGCACTGTGATTGGGAAGAAAAGTTGGGAAAGTGGGCAAAAGTCCCGAATTTGGTCCAAAATCACACCCAGGTTCGAGTCCCACAAGTCCCGCCGCGTTCCACCAGTGTCTCGGGGTGCCTACAATGTCCACAACTTACCCAGCAAAGGCGCACTGTGATTGGGAAGAAAAGTTGGGAAAGTGGGCAAAAGTCCCGAATTTGGTCCAAAATCACACCCAGGTTCGAGTCCCACAAGTCCCGCCGCGTTCCACCAGGGTTCCGGGGTGCCTACAATGTCCACAACGCACCCAGCAAAGGCGCACTGTGATTGGGAAGAAAAGTTGGGAAAGTGGGCAAAAGTCCCGAATTTGGTCCAAAATCACACCCAGGTTCGAGTCCCACAAGTCCCGCCGCGTTCCACCAGGGTTCCGGGGTGCCTACAATGTCCACAACTCACCCAGCAAAGGCGCACTGTGATTGGGAAGAAAAGTTGGGAAAGTGGGCAAAAGTCCCGAATTTGGTCCAAAATCACACCCAGGTTCGAGTCCCACAAGTCCCGCCGCGTTCCACCAGGGTTCCGGGGCGCCTACAATGTCCACAACGCACCCAGCAAAGGCGCACTGTGATTGGGAAGAAAAGTTGGGAAAGTGGGCAAAAGTCCCGAATTTGGTCCAAAATCACACCCAGGTTCGAGTCCCACAAGTCCCGCCGCGTTCCACCAGGGTTGCGGGGTGCCTGACATGTCCACGACGCACCCAGCAAAGGCGCACTGTGATTGGGAAGAAAAGTTGGGAAAGTGGGCAAAAGTCCCGAATTTGGTCCAAAATCACACCCAGGTTCGAGTCCCACAAGTCCCGCCGCGTTCCACCAGTGTCTCGGGGTGCCTACAATGTCCACAACGCACCCAGCAAAGGCGCACTGTGATTGGGAAGAAAAGTTGGGAAAGTGGGCAAAAGTCCCGAATTTGGGCCAAAATTATGCCCGGGTTGGAGTACCACGAGTCCGGCCGCGTTCCACCGGTGTCCCGGGGGTGCCTGGCATGTCCACAACGCACCCAGCAAAGGCGCACTGTGATTGGGAAGAAAAGTTGGGAAAGTGGGCAAAAGTCCCGAATTTGATCCAATATTATGCCCGGGTTGGAGTACCACGAGTCCGGCCGCGTTCCACCGGTGTCCCGGGGGTGCCTGCCATGTCCACAACTTACCCAGCAAAGGCGCACTGTGATTCAGAAGAAAAGTTGGGAAAGTGGGGAAAAAAAGGACCGGGAAATATCCAAAATTATGCCCGGGTTGGAGTACCACGAGTCCGGCCGCGTTCCACCGGTGTCCCGGGGGTGCCTGGCACGTCCACAACTTACCCAGCAAAGGCGCACTGTCAGTGGGGAAGACCAAACATGTCTCGGATTTTTTCCAAGTACCTTAACGAGAGAGGCTAAAAAGCACCTGTTTTTACCTTCTCTCGTTGTTGTACTTAGAAAAAAAACGAGAAAAAAAAAAATCTGGGTTTTTTTCTAAGTACCTTAACGAGAGAGGCTAAAAAAACCAATTTTTACCTTCTCTCGTTGTTGTACTTAGAAAAAAAACGAGAAAAAAAATTTTCCCCATTCATTTCAATGGGAGTTCATTTTTTTTTTGGGATTTTTTCTAAGTACCTTAACGAGAGAGGCTTAATTTTTCACCTACTTTTTACCTTCTCTCGATTTTTCGTTTTTTACCTGGTCGACCAAAACACCTCCATCTCGTTACTATGTGCACCATGTCTGACAGGCTGAAATCACAGGGAACGCGTCCGAGTCAAAGTGAGCTATTTTCGGACACAAATATGGTGTTTTTCCCCTCTATCCTCTGGTTCTTTTTTCAAACTGATCTTCCAGCATCTGAGCGACAGGGGCTCATGCAGACACCTGTGTCCGCCCGAGGGGCGCCTTCCCGGACACATATATGGTGCTTCCCCCCTCTTTACCCCGGTCCTTTTTCAAACTGATCTTCCAGCATCTGAGCGACAGGGGCTCATGCAGACACCTGTGTCCGCCCGAGGGGCGCCTTCCCGGACACATATATGGTGCTTCCCCCCTCTTTACCCCGGTCCTTTTTCAAACTGATCTTCCAGCATCTGAGCGACAGGGGCTCATGCAGACACCTGTGTCCGCCCGAGGGGCGCCTTCCCGGACACATATATGGTGCTTCCCCCCTCTTTACCCCGGTCCTTTTTCAAACTGATCTTCCAGCATCTGAGCGACAGGGGCTCATGCAGACACCTGTGTCCGCCCGAGGGGCGCCTTCCCGGACACATATATGGTGCTTCCCCCCTCTTTACCCCGGTCCTTTTTCAAACTGATCTTCCAGCATCTGAGCGACAGGGGCTCATGCAGACACCTGTGTCCGCCCGAGGGGCGCCTTCCCGGACACATATATGGTGCTTTCCCCCTCTTTACCCCGGTCCTTTTTCAAACTGCTCTTCCAGCTTCTGAGCGACAGGGGCTCATGCAGACACCTGTGTCCGCCTAAGGGGCGCTATCTCGGACACATTTTCAACTTTTCCCGCATGAATGAAATCCTGGAACTGATTCCACCCAGGTACTTAGGGCTTCCAGGGCTTGAGCGACAGGGGCTCTGTCCGGAGCGTGTGTCCGCCTAGGGGGCGCTGTCCCGGACACATTTTCAACTTTTCCCGCATGAATGAAATCCTGGAACTGATTCCACCCAGGTACTTAGGGCTTCCAGGGCTTGAGCGACAGGGGCTCTGTCCG
>NW_027316604.1:0-2500 GCF_033978685.3 Nerophis lumbriciformis | reverse complement strand
CTCCACCTGGGTACAGAACGCCAAATTAGTCCCTCTCCTAGCTGGAAGTCCAAAAAAAAAGGCGTGAATTTGACTAAGTGTCTAGGAGGATGTCCCTTTAAGAAGGCCGACGTCCCTTGGTTCTCCACCTGGGTACGGAACGCCAAATTAGTCCCTCTCCTAGCTGGAAGTAGTCAAAAAAAGGCGGAAATTTGACTAAGTGTCATTATTTTAGAGTACCAGGCCTCTATAGAAAAGTTTGGTTTTTTGTCTATGTGTCATCATTTTAGAGTACCAGGCCTCTATAGAAAAGTTTGGTTTTTTGTCTATGTGTCATCATTTTAGAGTACCAGGGCTCTATAGAAAAGTTTGGTAAATTTGACTAAGTGTCTAGGAGCATTTCCCTTTAAGAAGGCCGACGTGCTATGGTTCTCCACCTGGGTCTGGAACGCCAAATTAGTCCCTCTCCTAGCTGGAAGTCCAAAAAAAAAAGGCGTGAATTTGACTAAGTGTCTAGGAGGATGTCCCCTTAAGAAGGCCGACGTGCCTTGGTTCTCTACCTGGGTACGGAACACCAAATTAGTCCCTCTCCTAGCTGGAAGTCCAAAAAAAGGCGTGAATTTGACTAAGTGTCTAGGAGCATTTCCCTTTAAGAAGGCCGACGTGCTATGGTTCTCCACCTGGGTACGGAACGCCAAATTAGTCCCTCTCCTAGCTGGAAGTCCAAAAAAAAAGGCGTGAATTTGACTAAGTGTCTAGGAGCATTTCCCTTTAAGAAGGCCGACGTGCTATGGTTCTCCACCTGGGTACGGAACGCCAAATTAGTCCCTCTCCTAGCTGGAAGTCCAAAAAAAAAGGCGTGAATTTGACTAAGTGTCTAGGAGCATTTCCCTTTAAGAAGGCCGACGTGCTATGGTTCTCCACCTGGGTACGGAACGCCAAATTAGTCCCTCTCCTAGCTGGAAGTAGTCAAAAAAAGGCGGAAATTTGACTAAGTGTCATTATTTTAGAGTACCAGGCCTCTATAGAAAAGTTTGGTTTTTTGTCTATGTGTCATCATTTTAGAGTACCAGGGCCTCTATAGAAAAGTTTGGTAAATTTGACTAAGTGTCTAGGAGCATTTCCCTTTAAGAAGGCCGACGTGCTATGGTTCTCCACCTGGGTCTGGAACGCCAAATTAGTCCCTCTCCTCGCTGGAAGTCCAAAAAAAAGGCGGAAATTTGACTAAGTGCCTAGGAGGATGTCCCCTTAAGAAGGCCGACGTGCCTTGGTTCTCTACCTGGGTACGGAACGCCAAATTAGTCCCTCTCCTCGCTGGAAGTCCAAAAAAAAGGCGTGAATTTGACTAAGTGCCTAGGAGCATTTCCCTTTAAGAAGGCCGACGTGCTATGGTTCTCCACCTGGGTCAGGAAAGCAAAATTGTCCCTCTCCTCGCTGGAAGTCCAAAAAAAAGGCGTGAATTTGACTAAGTGCCTAGGAGCATTTCCCTTTAAGAAGGCCGACGTGCTATGGTTCTCCACCTGGGTCAGGAAAGCAAAATTGTCCCTCTCCTCGCTGGAAGTCCAAAAAAAAGGCGTGAATTTGACTAAGTGCCTAGGAGCATTTCCCTTTAAGAAGGCCGACGTGCTATGGTTCTCCACCTGGGTCTGGAACGCCAAATTAGTCCCTCTCCTAGCTGGAAGTAGTCAAAAAAAGGCGGAAATTTGACTAAGTGTCATTATTTTAGAGTACCAGGCCTCTATAGAAAAGTTTGGTTTTTTGTCTATGTGTCATCATTTTAGAGTACCAGGGCTCTATAGAAAAGTTTGGTAAATTTGACTAAGTGTCTAGGAGCATTTCCCTTTAAGAAGGCCGACGTGCTATGGTTCTCCACCTGGGTCTGGAACGCCAAATTAGTCCCTCTCCTCGCTGGAAGTCCAAAAAAAAGGCGGAAATTTGACTAAGTGCCTAGGAGGATGTCCCCTTAAGAAGGCCGACGTGCCTTGGTTCTCTACCTGGGTACGGAACGCCAAATTAGTCCCTCTCCTCGCTGGAAGTCCAAAAAAAAGGCGTGAATTTGACTAAGTGCCTAGGAGCATTTCCCTTTAAGAAGGCCGACGTGCTATGGTTCTCCACCTGGGTCAGGAAAGCAAAATTGTCCCTCTCCTCGCTGGAAGTCCAAAAAAAAAGGCGTGAATTTGACTAAGTGCCTAGGAGCATTTCCCTTTAAGAAGGCCGACGTGCTATGGTTCTCCACCTGGGTCAGGAAAGCAAAATTGTCCCTCTCCTCGCTGGAAGTCCAAAAAAAAGGCGTGAATTTGACTAAGTGCCTAGGAGCATTTCCCTTTAAGAAGGCCGACGTGCTATGGTTCTCCACCCGGGTACGGAAAGCAAAATTAGTCCCTCTCCTCGCTGGAAGTCCAAAAAAAAGGCGTAAATTTGACTAAGTGCCTAGGAGGATGTCCCTTTAAGAAGGCTGACCTGCTATGGTTCTCCACCCGGGTGCGGAAAGCAAAATTAGTCCCTCTCCTCGCTGGAAGTC